>NC_079913.1:5991555-6037819 GCF_024868665.1 Triplophysa rosa
GAGACAAGAAGACACGTGGCGCAATGTGATAACAAACAGCCACGTGTCTCCACACAAGACATAACACACAAAAGACATGGTACTGTCATGACCCTGTCCACAAAACTAGAAATTTCAAGACAAGGAGGACAGGACCATGACATGTATATTCAAAATGTAGATATTTATTGTATATGATATTAAATGTCACAGTTATTGTGATAGCAAATAACTTGTTTAAAAATCTAAATATTAACACATTTAAAGTATTAACTTATGAAAAACCGGTAACACTGGGCACCACTGGTGCATTATCTTAGAGCGACGTGCCTTAACATCGCTTCATAACTTCACTGCAGAAGAATAAAGACATCAAAGCAAAGATGGCGGCGTAGGGGGAAACGAACAGTTTGTTCTCTCTCACGCTCCGAACTCGGAGCGAATCCTAACCGGGAGACAAGATTGCGAATGACAGAAAACACACGTCTACCGTTCTCCCTATTCTCCTCCCCTCACTCCCCAGCCAAACTGAACACGAACCCCATTACCGCCCGCAGATACTGAACGTTGTGTTTCTCCAGGCAGGACCAGCCTCCACAGTCAATCAAAATGAAGGTGTCTGTGCAATAATGAAACATTTTTGGGAGAAGACATTTTGGGTAGTGTGTCAAACAGATGTTTTACTGATCTAGCTGGTCTCAAAGCTTGGCCATGTTGGTCTCATGGCCAGCTGACAAAACCAGCTCAACGCTCTAAAACTATCTAACAGACTAGCCAGACCAGTCTTGGTTTACATTATATTTTGAGTTTCTGTATAATGATCTGGCCCACTGAGGTAACTTTATGTTGTAAATGTCAGAAAACTTTAGCATAGGATTTTACAGAACTTGCTACAATTTATGCATACATAAGCCAACAAGCGCAATAACATTTGTTGTGTTGCCATCATTAATGATAATTCTCTGCCAAACTCTTCGGCTCTCTTTGCCAAAACAGTCTTTTTTATTGACACCCAATTCACAGCCGAGCATGAACCGGCTGTTTGGGTTTGATTTCAGCTTGGCTGCATTCAGTTTCCATGACATCCAGCACCCGTTCTGCTTTTCGGACATATGGGGGCAGATGATTACACCCAGCAGGCATCTTAACCAATCAGATGACATGAGACGCCTCGGAGGAGGTGGCACTGTGCAACCTGTCGGTCGGGTGACTGGAATAATGCTGACGTTGCAAAGCCAGAAAAGCAATGGGAGCGTTGATGCTTTAGGGCAGCGCACAGATTCTGTGAAATTAGCAACACACAGTCAACAATGCTTGATGACACGCACACACCAGCTGACACAAGCAGAAGCGAAGCGAGCCTTGCATGTAATGAGACTAATGAAGACTTCTGTTGTGAATCATGACTGCTTACTGTTGTGTGCGTGTGTGGTTTTGATGGGAGACCCACATTTTGCTGCAGATCTACAGGTTCAGTGTAGGCCACCAGAGACTCTCTTTTGCTGAGAAGGTCATACAGGTGTGAATAAATAATGCAAGAATTTACATTTTTTGGGGTGAACTATCCTTTTACTGTAAGTCTAATAAAATAAAATAAAATAAAAAATAAAATAAAAAATAAAATCTTACTTTTGTTTGAACTGCTTCTTTTTAAAACCTGCAGGAGGCTGATGTGCGCTTATCTACTTTCCATCCGAAGTAGAACAAAAACATACATTTAACCTTTAAGAAAAAACTCTGTGACATTCATTTCCCTGTGGGAAAATTACACAGAGGGTACAAAGCATGGCGACAGAGTGTAGACCATTCAAATTACAGACTTCCTCTGGCCACAAAGGCTGTTCTACTGAAACAGACGGGGCTGATTGAAAACCCAACATAGTCTGAGAGGCTCCCTTTGATTTGATTGCCTCACACATCAGCCGAACGATCTAAAGCTCTGACACCTCATTGGGTCATGTACGAAAGGTATCATCACAAAGCTGTTATTGCTGCCAAGAATGATTTACTTCAAACTTCCACCATCTGCTCTGGTCATGTAAGGTTGCAGAGTGGGGGACAACACTGATGGTAATTTAATGGTGTCATCAGTAATACTATTATTAAAATAAGAAAAGTGAGCAGCCACGGTATGTACTGTAGATATGATTTATACTTCAAATCATGCAGATAAAGTTTGGTATTACTTTTCTAAACCCTGAAACTTTTAATGGTCGACAATAGACAGTGTAAAAATATCTAACAGACTTACATTGACAAAGTGTCCTGTGGCATATTTACAGTATGACCTATACAGTTTTTTATTTGGGTCAGTAAGCAACCAAAACACCTGCATAGCATCGCATCAAACAACTCAGAACATCTTAGTAACAACATAGCGATGGACCAAACATCACAGAACACCTTAGCAACTGCACAGAGATAAACCAAACACTACAGTGAACACCTTAGTAACAACATAGCGATGGACCAAACATCCCAGAACACCTTAGCAACTGCACAAAGATAAACCAAACACCAGAGAGAACACCTTAGCAACAGCATGGCAATAGACCAAACATCACAGAACACCTTAGCAACTGCATAGTAACGCATCAAACACAACTCAGCACATCTTAGCAACAACATAGTGATGAACCAAACATCGCAGAACATCTTGGCAACTGCATAACGATGCCCTTGGCAACCACCCACAAAGCTGGCAATGCCAGTTTTGCATGGGCAGCCAAGCACCACTCAAAATTTTCCCAAACTGTAAAAGTCGACTTTAATTAATTTCTCTAGTTTTCCATGACAGCTGTTCGTTTTATTGGTGGCTGAAGGTTTATATTCCAGGATCCTGAGCCTCACACTTAATGAGATCTGTTCTAGTACCTTCTATTGTATCTGCTATGGATGCTACGAGTTAAATATAGAACACTCGTTGGGAGTAGGGCTGTCACGATTATTAAATAATCGTCTCATCGCGATTGTTTTACCTCATCGCGATGATTTCGGATCATCGCAATTATCGCACATCTCTATAGAAGACACTAGGGGGAGCTGTAGTGCATCTGCATATTGCATAATTTAGTGTATATATTGTTACTAAAGCATGGTAATACTTGTAAAATGTACCACCACAACACAATCACCTAAAAAACAACTAAAACATATACAAATTACCTGTGGTACAATTTAATATTATTTAAGCAAATCTCAGTGTGAAAATCAGTCTACCAAAATTTCATTAACACACAAGTAAAATTTTACTGTAGTCTTGCAAGTGAGAAAAAAACAGACTAGAAGCTTTTCTATGACTGATAGTATTTTAATGGTGGCTTCAATTCACACCTGTTCAATTTACTTCATTTACAAGTATTTGGTGGTTGTATTATTGCAAGGTAAAAGCCTAAACCTTAAATATATGATGACCCAATTTTTTCCGATGTATTTCCAAGAAAAAAACATAGTCTTGTATTCAGAACAATATGGTCGTTTCAATCGCTGAATAAAAAATGAATGAGAATTAAATGTCAAAGCCCTAAAACGGACAATTAATCGCCATAATCGCAATGATTTATTAGACAATTAATCGTCAATCAAATTTCATAATCGTGACAGCCCTAGTTGGGAGCTGTCAAATCATAATGTCTCTTGAGTTTTTTTTTCAAGATTTCAAAGCTACACCCGTAACGCTCCACACGAGGGGCCAAAAGAGCACCTTCCAACATTTTCCTCCTCCAGCCACTAAATCTAACTGTCAGCCAAACGTACGGGATTGATACGGGCCGCTGTTCAAAGGGAAAGCTGCTGAAATCAGGTCAGGCATAAACCAGCAGAACCAGAAGCAGGAAAGACAGAAACTCACATCTCCACAAACTGACAGCTTTCTTTCGAAAGTCAGCCTGGAGACATTCTTCTAAAACCATGACGGTTCCTACCATGTGTGAATAGAACGAGTGAAAGGTGGCATGCTCGAGCTGCTGCACGATAGCGACTGTTGTTTCTGTGGTCTGATCCATTTACAAAGCTACAGGTGTACCGTGGATCTTTTGCCGTGCAATTTCTTTCTCTCAGCTGGGATGCGTAATGTCCTTCGATCTGGTGTGATCTCTGTAATGCAGTTCTACAAACTGAGCTCTAAATTGTTTTTCAGATAGAAAGCAGGTGCCAGTGGCCAGAAGCTCGGTGTTAAGGGTTAGTGTACCCAATGACTGCTCAGGAACAGAAATTGAAAGCTCAACTTACTATATCAGAGCAAGAGAACCATTAACATAGCAGTTAAGACAGCAGGCATGAGGTGACACTATCAATGCTCCCTCTCATTTTTGATCACGCCGAGCAAAAACTGTTTCCATTAGCTCTACACTTTGGCCACCTGAGCGGGAATAAAAATGCATTCGATAATTTGAAAAAAGAAGTACTGGGAGCCACAAAACACACATACCGATTACACAAATACACCCACATGGATGCAAAACATAAATATTTATGAGAAGCCCAAATAAACAATCTAGAAAACAAAATACCGTTTCAGGATGGCAGTATAAAAGACGTACCCAGATCATTTCTGCCCAGCTGCGAATGGCAGCGCAGTTCGCAAAACTCATGACCATAAAGGCTACTAAAAAATAATTGGCACGGCACGCAGAACACCTGCAGAGGTGAAGGTATGCATTGTTATTCCACTCGGTGAAAAAAAATGATATGCATAAATTCATTTAATTAACAACCTGTCTGTACCGCCACACCTTTCAGGGTGCCAAAGACGAATCTTCTCATAAATATTTGGCCAATTTTAAAGGCAGCAGAGATTTCTGACAAAGTGAAATGAGGAGGAAAAGCAACACCTTGGGCCCATTTTTAATTTTCTGACCGAATGCCTGCAAACGTGTAACAGAGATATAAAACCACCAGGTCATGGTGCCATAAATGTCACTAGCGAGATGGATGCCGCGCATGGCTGCGACCAGAAACACCAGGTGATATCAAATGTGATGAACGTTTTTCGCTGACGTTACGTCAAAAATTGTGACATATTATATTTAGTTAATCATAATACGGTACATATTATATGTTATCACATTATTAGCTCTCCTGAATATGCCTGCATCAGAGTCCAGTAGGGCTGGGCGATGTGACGATGTTATCGTATATCGCCGATGTCTCGCAAATATCCCGATGTCGATTACAACAGACAGATACCAGTCGATAATCGATAATAATGGAAAAAACACGTTATAACATTATCATGCGATGTAGGCTTTAGCGTGAACGTTCATGTTCATATGCCCAGTAACAGTGACATAATTTTGGAAATGCTGTTTTGTTCGGTCAGTTGAATGTGCTGCTGTTTTCTGCCGGTCGCTGCACAGATAGACCAAGAGAAAGACGAGCTGCGTCGGCAAAGCAAAACCTCACAATCGCGGGGCTGTACCAGCAACATTTTTTACTGCATAAAAGCTATGGTTTATCTACGCTCTTTACCTGATGAAAGAAGTCACTGCAACACTGGTTTGTTCACATGGTGTGCCTGTGCCTGTGTGTGTGTGTGTGTGTGTGTGTGTGTGTGTGTACGCATGCCTGCGTGTATAATTGTTTGGCACTTGCGGCGGGTCCAGAACGAATTCCCTCCCGGTCCGTATCCGCAGATTGATCAGTGTATGACATCAGTACGCCGATCGTCTGCGCAACGTTGCATGAAGTCAAACACACCTGATATTATCGGATATCGCGATGATTTTAAAGAAGTCATTATAAAGTAGGGGTAAGGTGCCTTGCTCAAGGGCTTTTAAAGAAGTCATTATAAAGTAGGGGTAAGGTCGGTGCCTTGCTCAAGGGCTTTTAAAGAAGTCATTATAAAGTAGGGGTAAGGTGCCTTGCTCAAGGGGACCTCAGACTTGAGCAAGGCACCTTACCTCTACTTGCTCCCCGGGCGCTGCAGTGATAGTTGCCCACTGCTCCGGGTGTATGCGTGTTCACTACTCTCTGGATGGGTTAAATGCAGAGGTCAAATTTCGGGTATGGGTCACTATACCTGACAAATAGGTCACTTTCACTTCACTTCATAAATACGCTGTCATTTCATCCACAGAGCAGATGACTCGCTGTGTACCGAAACCCGGTGCCAATATGGCAACGGTACCTATGTAACTGGACCGAATCAATACACAGATTTCGGTGCCACTTAAATGCTGACTGAGCCGTCGATTGAGACATTTGCCCTCATTCACGTGAACGAAAGTCGGAAAGCTCTGATAATACAAATTCATCACATCTTATACAATGGTTAAACGGATCGCGAATGATCTGTGATCCGCACGGATTGCGCGCGCCCCATAGATCGGTACGCGCATGACCAGTGGATTGATCATGGTGAAAGACAGTTTTAACGCGCACTCACTGCAAGCGATCACAATAAAACTGTTGCACGCGTTTAAAATCAACGGGCGCTCGTCCTTAACACATGTAATGGATTTGACAAGAAAGACAAGCGAGACACAGCAGTGAAAGTGTTAAAACCTTATAGCATCTATCTGTTAGTCTGATAGACATGCAGTCTGTCAAGTTTTTACTCTGACTGCACATATAGGCATACTTATTCATTATAATGTCTGTTTTTAAAATAATGCACATATAATGTAGCCAAGAAGGCTCTCTGTAAATGGACTTAATCTGTTGATATATTCAACGCATTTTCTGCCCCTATTTAATACAACTATGGTGAGCATTTAGTTGTAGCTGGAGGGTAAACAGTAAACACTAACATCTTTCTAACAATGTTAGTGTCTAGCAATGTTTGTGTCCATGCTCATTTCACATTCACTTAAAACTTTAATTGTGAATTTGTTGTGCATTTTTTTATTACTTAATGAATATTTTTTAATTGCACGTTTTGTTCTTTAATGTCGCCCACCAGTGTTTTGTCGGAAAAACCCAAACGATACACAACCCTATACCTGAGACTCCCCGCACACACGCAAGCACGCACACAGAAACACCAAATAGGTTACATTCACACCAAAGTCAAAGTGATGATAATCTGATTTATCTTTTTTGGGTTATTCACATGATCACATCTTTAAAACGCACTGTAGCTGGTACAAGACACTGACTCATCACGCTTTTTCTAACAACTGAAATGAAAACAACAATGTGAATTTAAGAACAGTAACACTACATCCAATGCAATTTAATTATACTCCAACTTCTATTTTCATATCAAAGCAAAATTAAACATACATTTAAACAAACCCATTTTTGTTTAACACTTCATATAGCACCATAAAAAAGTTATTTTTACTTAACACCCATGGTGCTGCTGCAGGACATTTCACTGATCATAAAAAATGTTACAGTATGCTGAAATCAGTTTCCAGTTACTGTATAAACAAGCCTTTGTGCATGGATGAAAGGCATCAACTTTCTGGATGAAATATGTTTCACACCGCCAACTGGGTGTTTTCTCATGATATTGAGGTCAAGTGTTCTCCCCTGAGGGAGCCAGACTTGCGGTATTTATGACAACCTCACATAGTAATGCCAAGTTGGCCAACTTACAAATAGCAGTCAGGGGAGATAAACAAAAATAAATTACTGAGCCTATCAGTTCATGTTTAAAAAGGACAATTTATATTTAGGCATTTGGTCCAATACAGTCCATTCAACGTTTTACTAGTATGTGTCCCATGGGATTCAACCTCATGGCCTTTGCGCTGTTAACGCAACGCGTTTTGATGTACCATATTTGTGCCATAACGCTATAATTAAAACAGTCTTACTAAAACAATCAACCCAAAGCCTGCATCGATAGCTTAAACAAACACGTCTGCCATCCCAGCCAATGATCCAAGATCACGCCAAGATCCGCCTCATCCAACATATAAACAACGATCCCAAACAGCGCGACGCGTTGCATCTCAGGTCAATAATTAATGGGACAGAAGCTATCGGGCACACGCTCACAGACAAGAAGGGTTTCTCCCTTATAAGTGCACTGGGCAGACCACCAACTACTGCGCTCTTTCCTGTTAAATATTAATGTGGGCGAGCGCTGCTTCAGTGCGTCTTTGCAGGTTTAATGCGAGTTCATTTCAAATCAAAGGCGCGCCAAATTGATGACCATCGCTCACTGTTCTACACCAGGTCCGATGACCCCTCTATGCGTCTCATCGTCCTGCGTAAATCCTGATCGAATATACAAACAACTAGACAACAGCGCGCTCGCAAACACATCGCGGGGACTACAAGGTGGAGGGCTGGAAAGGTAGAATGAAATGTGAAAACAGCCGAGATCGTACCTTTGTTCACTCTCCGCAGTATCTGACATCGGCACTTGAAAGAGACGGCTATCATACTAGCTCAGTGCGCGCAGCCGAGGTGCTCGTCCGAGGGCTCCGATGAAAGCGATGCTGCACATGGACATCCAGATTCCGCGCGCATAGCACAGACGCCGCGTCCCACAGGAGAAAACCAGACCTCGATTCACGCACTCCGTCCTTGCATGCAGCTCATCCGTGCACTATAATGGCAAATCATATTTTCCCCATATAAAATCCAGTGGCTTATTGAAGGTGCGCGCAACGGGAGAACGCGCAGAGCGTTGCCAATGTCTCTCATCCGAAGGTCTGTCTGATCTGAATGGGCTTTAAGAGTTGCACGCGTGCTAGATTCAGTAGTGGCCGGTTGCTTTAGCGCATTGAGGGGACACTTGTTTTGCTTTTTTGGCAAATACGCACGGTGTCAACCGAAGCATTACATAACCAATTGGAAAGGACACGTCTGAGGTTCCTTGTAAATAACTTTTTTTTTTTGAGTGGGGATCATACATAATGAATACATTATATAAATAATCCAAAAATAAATACATAATGTATAGCACAAAAATACATAAATAGAGCGATAAATAATAGCACAGTTAAGAGCACATTTTGTACAAAACTAAAACACTTGCATTTTGACAATTAAAAAACACAAGTTTTTAACATGCAAAAAAACAAACCTCCGATGCTGTTTGATATAAGATAGATTTTTCTTTACCCCCACATAAACACAGTAAACAATTTTAATGAGTGTGGCTATTGTGAACCCTGTCTGGTGGATTTTGAATAATTAGCTAATACCGTCTGTTTACTTAAATCCAAATTTGCATAATTCCTTTTATACCTTCCCTATTCAGATCCTGTCAAGAGTGGACTGGTAATGTGCAGGCTGGTGCTCCTTTTCATAACACAGAAAATGTGCATTTAGGTCAGTGATCACATCTCTTCGTATTATCAGATATTTGGATGCGCATTAAGCCTGGCAACAAGAGTATTAAAGGGTTTCATCTCTGTCTGTCGGTGTGAGTGCATATAAATACGCCCCGATGAGTCCTTAACACGAACGAAAGTATTAAGGTCACCGTACTGGTTTCCTCCCGTGACGATTGTAAGAAACATTTTAGATAATAGCTGAACGTCTCCGGTGTCTCTTATATGATTGCAATGAGTGAACTCAGGGGTCTAATCTTCTCTTTTCAACCCTCCTGTTTTTTATTCTTCCGTTTTAATTTTGTCCAGCGACCAGGTTGATGGTCCAGCAGACCGGATCAATGTTCCGGCGGTGAGATCTGCTTTTGGGATTATGCATACTGATCAGATTACACACAAAAAGAGATCTGTCTGTCCACTTGAACAAGTAATGCTGCAGATGCAGGGATGCTTGATATTCCTTGCACGTGGTTATAAAAGTGTATAGGAGTATAGGCAAGCTCTTTGTACATGGCTAATTTGTTTTGTATACCGTTGTACTAAAGGTTCAGAGGAAATGTGCCATCACGTAGGGAAAGTGCATTAGCCCAATGGTGCAGGAAGAGATGGGCGTGATATGTCAGGTCTTTAAAAATTTTATGGAGATGTCAGCGAACTAAGGCACTCTCCCACATCGAGCTCTTACTCAAAGAACGAGGTCCGGGAAGAGAAATGCACAGAGTAAACCCACAATCACTTCATGTGTGTCCATGATTAAAAATTAACTTTCAACCTGAAAAATTCAGAGACAAATAAAAGTTTAAATCCAGCTTTAATCCATGAAAAAAATACTCTAATTTATGCATCCCACATGAGAAACCGGAAAGACAAATGTTCTCAGCTTGGGCTCTACATTTGCATGAAATATTTTATCAGCAAGGCAGCACATAAAAAATGTGCAGGATGAGACATCAATTTTTTCGCTTTGATGAAAAACAGTGAAGTACAATTTAAGTGTATACATTTGCTTAACTCAAAACTAATATGCATCAGCTAAAAGCTAATGCATCCACACATTTAAACTCCATAAAATCGCAATTTCATTTGAGAAAAGCATTTGATTTCCTACGTGTGAACATCTGGAGCAATGAAAGACACATCAACATAATCATAATTGTAAAGACCTGTCATGATTACCTTATTCTTAGTGAGAGGGACCACATGTATACGTGAAACATTCCATATTCATGGGCATCAAGTCTAATGTTTGTCTCCTGAGATGCAGCAATCATGTCTCCTGGGACGAGCGTGGCTGAAATGGCAATCACAACGGCAGGGTGCATTTTTCTGTGTCAAAACAGCACTAAGGACCAAGGGAACTCATTCGGAAAGAGTTTGAATTCACGCAATCACATCTGTGTCTGAATGCATGTAATCGGGGGGCGTTCCCATGCATGGGTGGATGTACCCTAACAACATGCTGGTGCAAAGGTCTGTTATTAAATTGTAAGGCTGCGAACGTGCCAAGATGGAGGTCCTGGCAAATCTCTGTCATTAGCTGAAACATTTATGGCAACTGCAGTTGAAAATACATTTCACAACAACCTTGAAGTAACTCAGACTTGTTCATCAGGGAGTCTCCTATTTTTTCCCATAAGCTTCTTTTTTAGCTGCTGGAAATGAAAGCAGCACCTCAAATCTTGAAGGGTGAATTGTGATAATGGCTCTCAGAAATAGAAACCTTTTTCTTACTAAAAACCTGTAGTCTGTATGTTCTGTAGAAAAAATAACTGGCCAGAAACAAAGAGAAGTTAATGAATGAAAATAAACAATCTGATGCCCTTTAGCACGTAAAGAATATTAGGGACAATGGCGGGAGCTGTCCACAAACTCTGGTGCTGAAATGGCGCGAGGAGTTGTTCCAGTTGCCGCTACGATAGCGGCCTCTATTGGCGGATATTATGAACTGCAGCAACATATGAGTTCACGACGAAAGTGCTAGAAAACAAGTGGTGCAGCATTTAGATCACATTTTAAATGTTAAACCTTCAAAAGCATCAACTGAAAGATGTATGTTTTAAGTATAATTAAATAATTTTGTCTGGATTTAAATTAAAAATTTTAAAATTATTAGAAAAGGTGAAGCTTTTCCACTCTATAAAAGTGATTGTATGTTAAATATTATGCATGAATATATTTATTATCTAGATATTGAAACTGATATGGCCTTCTGCCCACTTTAGCCAACACCATCAGTATCATTGTGGGTTTTCCAGTATAAAACTATCTTTCTATGGATTCTTTATAAGCTCACAGACCTGTTGTCTAAAAAAATCCTCAAATTCATGGAACCACCGCATCTGGCATCAGCAAATATTGTATCAGCATGTCATTAACATAATACGTGTTCTAACGTTTACTTGATCAACATGTAATTAAGTTCGAATATAGCCACAACAGACATCTGCCTCCCTCTCTCTGCACTTGTTCTTTCATTATTTTAGCAGTAGACAAAAGCTTTATTGATTCCGTCTAATGGAAGCAAATTGAATATTCTTACTGAAGCCCAGGGCCATTCCATTCATAACAAGTGTGTATCCCAAATTCATAAACACAAGGGCTCATTAACATGCATTTTAAGCATGCCATCTCTGAACGACAAATCTTCCCCGAAAATATATTTTTAAGTTTAAGTTAATGGTCTCTGTATGAGCTCTAGGCAGCAGCATTAAAACCAAGCAATTGGTTAATTCCTCATTTAAAAACTCAGAGAGAGAAAACGGGCCTGTCCATTTATAACATGACCTGTATTAAAAGTGTTGATGAGCTGCCCGTCATTAAGAGAAGAGCATCTGTTATGTTAAATCGCCGCTCTTTATAGCCTTCAGCAGGGGGTTGGCACCCTTAAGCGTGGATGTCAGCGAGATTTTTGCTTCCAACACAAGTTTGCAAATGGCCATTAAAAGTTACTGCAAGCTATGTTCCCAAACGCAGATTGTGGATGAGATCGGGTTAAAGCAGTGACACTTGAGATTTAATGATGCTACATGACAAACAAAATAACAGGACACCTTGACTCCAATAATATTTTCTCACAACATCAACAGACGGAAGAGCAAAATGTGTTTTAAAATGATGAGTCGAGTACACTTGAGAAGCAAAAGCATGTGTACACAATCCTGCCAAAACACAAACACAATGTTATTTTCTCACTATCAGATGTTGGAAAGATGTCACTGACATGCTTCGCCGTGACTGTTTAATCAGCTCAGCAGTTATCGAGCTTACCCAAACGTCCCTACAGAATGACACACCCTGTCTGCGGGCCAAAACTGGTACCCTGGCATCTCCTAACAACACACGTTTGGACACTTTCAGGGCAGGCAGCGCCAAACCCAAGTTAAGGCAGAAAGAGGTCAAATTGACTTGGCCTTGAGCAGAAATCATCCGTTAGGACCATTTGCTGCTCAAGACGGGTGCCAAGAGAAGACAATCCGACCAATCACTGTCGCATTGTCGAATAGACGGCCCAATACATTAACAGTTTACAGCAAAGTGCCCCACGTCTGACAGTGAGAATATTACTCTGAAAGATGTCCACAGATGTCCCTGTCAGATAGATTCATCGGAGTAAAGCCAGGTGGGAAACTCGAGCGATTAATGGGTCCAGTCAAGCATCACCGTCTCACGGAATTGTCTTAAGTGGCTTTTCCAGATGAAAGAGCAAGAAACAAAATCAACAGATAGAGATTTAAAACAAGAGCACCAAGCGTTCACGACAGAGCAAATTCTGCAGGTTGGAACGCAGGTTGCAATCAGTTCTATTGTTTTAGGCTGATTGAACATCGGGTCTGATGAAATGCTGATGACAGTGATTTCCCAAACAAACACGGCACCGCTTCCGACGGGAAGCCGGCACAATGAGCAAACAAAAGAACTTTCACTATTGTGTAGCTTTGAAGTAGGGATACATTAAACAGCATCTCCTAAGGCTGTTTCTCTTTCTCTCTAAAAAAGCAGAGACACAGTAGATGATGCATATAAATAAAGAATTATAAGATATTTTAAGAGACCCTATAGCTGTGAGGATACGGAAGACTAAAATGGGGGAAATACTAACAATACTCAAATCATAGTTCACTTCTATACTAGTTCCCGTACGGTTATCACGATTATCACAATTATGTGATATGTTTTGAACGATAACATGAATATTGTACAAATTACTGAGCACCGTACTTTTTGTACATGGTACTCTGGACACTACAAAAAGGATGCTACTTTACTTTGCCAATGCAGAAAAGTTCTTACAAGTCATCATCCACTTATGACCTTAATGGTCCAAAATCCCAACAAACAGCCAATTACCTGCAAATTCTTGCAAATTTTGAATATATTAAATATCATAGCTGTCCACCCCAAACCTTGTACGTGCAAATTCACTGTTTTTTTAAGAAAAGGAAAAAACACTGTAAACAATTTATTTAATGATTAAATATTGTGTTTTCGAAGCTGACAAGCACTTTGAAATCCTTTTTTATTGTTTAGATATTTCCAAAACTAAGGAACAAACAAAGAGTGAATATTAATAATGATTTATGACAAAAAAAATCACAAAATATGGAGATATAAGGATTCAGAAAGACATCAGCCATATATTAAATACATATTAAATACTACCCCCCCAACTTTCAAATGACAAAAAGATCTTCTCCTGAAGCCCACAAACTAAAGTCACTCACAGTCTCTCACCTTGGTTTACACCTCCCCCCTCTGTACCTGCACGTTCCTCCTCATATATCTGATCTGCATAACAGGACGGACAGGACAGAGGGACCGCAGTCCAGCTCTGTAGCAGCCTTCTCATCTCAACGGCTTCTGAGAGAACTGTCCATCAACCGCTGTGCCTTTCTAATCGACCCCCTCTTAAAACAAAGCCCAACTAATGACCCCAAAATCATTAAGCATACATCAGATCCCTCTCTTCCGCCAGTAGAGGGCAGCGACGGGCGGGATGCAGGTGGGGGAAAGCCTGCGTGTGCGTGCATGTGAAGGTGGTTGCCATGGAAATAGTGCAGTCGGAAAAGGGTGGATCTGAGAGCGGTTGTGCGCGGCTTATAGGAGTTGACAGGAGGTGGGCTGAGAGCCTCTGGTGAAATGTGGGTACACAAGCGTGCAATCATCGCATTCTAAATTTGTGTGCCTGTGTGTGTGGGGGTTAATGATAAAGAATACGACACTGCATGCTAAGCACAGGGCAATGGTATGTAAAGAAGGTCATTATTAAGAATATTATGAATGTAAATTGTTTCTCTGCAGGGTGGCGTATTGTCTGCGCCGTATGGATTTACTGGAGGAAAAAAGCAACGCTGAGCAGTCACTCATCTGACTCAGCAAAGTAGTGATGTTCAATGCTGCTAATGCACAATGAACTGTGTGTGTGTGTGTGTGTGTGTTCATTGACCCCTTAACCAATCAAACCCATCCACTGCTAATCTAAACATTTTATTTAAAGGTGAACTGACCCCAGAATGCTTCCTGTGCATGCCGATACCAGAACACAATGAACCACTGCAGAGGGACAATGACAGAGAGAGAGCGAGAGAGAGAGAGAGAGAGAGAGAGAGAGAGAGAGAGAGAGAGAGAGAGAGAGAGAGAGAGAGAGAGAGAGAGAGATGAGGTGCAGGTTCAATTAAACAGGCTAATGTTGACTTTGATCAATCAGGCTCTTAATGATGTTGAGTTCGCTGCAGCAGAGAGATGTTTCACTGACATTTTAATGGAAGAGGTGCTTTGTAAATCATCAGATCAGACAGACCTAGAGCTGATGCTGCTCAGCAGAGGGCGCTGTTTAACCAGATCAGAGCTCAAGAGGACCAGCACATCAATAGGCAAATTCATACATCATATGCCAATAAAATGTTCTCGTGACGATATGTGACCAGCTATAATCTGTTTATTCCCGAGTTGTGAGTCAGGGTATCACTATATTCATGGGTACGTGTACTGTATGAGGCTTGCGGCATGATGTACAAGTCTTTTGATGAGTTTTGACATATGTCTTTGTATCTAATACCTTTGGTCTCATTGAGGAAAAAACTGACAGAAATGGACAGTTTGTACTAATTCACTTAAAAAAATACGAAACTGTCAACACGAGTCACGTACTGTACATATTATAGGCCTAATTATCACAATAATTATGATAATTGTATGCATGTGTATTGTTTAATTCTATACCGCTAGCAAAATCACTATACGGTGAATATTCAATGTATTTGCCCGGACGTATTGGAACAGCAGCGAGGGCAATCACGACTGTGATGAAGAAATGATAGACATCTCCATCTTCCTCACTGTCATTACAGAATACTGCATCTCAGCCATCAGCACATATCTGCGTTTAATCAAAACCAATGCCAGCCAGAGGGCAGAAAACTGTGTGTGTGTGTGTGTCTGCGTATGAGGGACACAGAGAGAGAGAGAGACATTAAGAGTTCAATAGCCCTGCGCAGCCTTGATCATCAATGGTGATAAGAGCCTGACAACATCTGACCTCTACCGTGACACATCGCCCAGTCGCTTTACTGCAGTTTCATTCTGAGCAAATCTGCTAACCAGCACCTTCAAACAGCACCTGTTTTATTAACCAAGAACCAAATGACAGATACTGTAGTTCACATCTTATCAACAGCTGACAGAAAAATGCAATGCCGGTAAAGTTGGTGTGATAAAGGTTATGACAATAAGAAACTTGTCTATATGCTCATAAGGACTTACGGAGAAGTTGCACACAATACAGCAAACTGCACGTAGTTCATTAATGGAGGCTTTTATTTTGTATCATACGGCCACTTTTTATTTGTAGTTCATTCTAAATAACAAGTAATGTCTACATATACTTTTTTACACTAGTTTGATGTTGACTTTGACAGACCCCATCAAACTAACCGGCAGACATACAGAAGACATGGTCAGCCGGTTTTGGATCTTTAGTTGTTTTTGCATTTCTACTGAAAATCCTCTCTAAACCTTCAGGTTCTTTGGCCAGTAGGTCACTGTACTTCTATAGCCTGAGGCCTGCTGGTAATGGCTGGTTGGCCTCCGGCAACCGTAAAGAAAATCACATCTCCATTGGTACCTCCATTAGACCAACACAAGTCAAACAGCGGTGACCGATCTCTTTAAATTACAGCAGCTGACTTACTGTGAGAAAACAAAAGAACCATGTCAAATGGTGCATTATGGGTACAGCTCTCTCTTTAAGAGATCAGGTCTTCCACAGAGGAAGTCAAGCAGAGAGTAAGACTGGTGTAATGTAGCCCTGTCACTGCTTCTGGGATATGTTGATAAGCACTTCCCGTGTGAGGAGGAAGCCGTTATTTTTGGGACTGCTGCCTCGTCTTTCTGTGCCGCCAGATCGTATTAAGACCCGGTCGGCGCAAAGTCAAATGATTTCAGACCTCACCGTGCTTCTAAGAACCAGTGTGGAGGAAATGTCAGATTTAGTCATCAGTTAAACAGGTCAGACTCAAAACCTTCAGATTTACATACTAATTTGGGACACCGTCATCAGGACCTATTTGTGGCTGGAAATACAATACACTCCTCTAATATCGATCATGGTCTTGCACAAATGACAGTTAAAGAGACAGCGCTATTTAAAACTCTGTCTCTCTGGGTGGCTCTCTAAAAACACGGGCGTCTCACATTTGCACCCACGACATCCGAAAAATCCAGACTCTTTGCTTACACCTGTGCAGTTGGTATAGCAACGAAACCTTGAAGAGCTGACTCTTAAAGGGACAGTTCACCCAAAAATCACTATTTTGTCACATTTCACTCACGTCATCTATCACGTCGTTCCAAATCGGTATAACTTAACTTTCTTTGGTAGAACACGAAAAATGAAGTTTAACAGTTCAAATTGATGTTTCATACTAAATATACTGTAAGCAAATGGGGACTGGAGCTTTCGAGAGTCAAGCTACAAAAAAATGTGTTGAACATAATGAATTAGGTCATGAATTGATCATTAATGTGAATTACATTCATAAGCTATATGGGGAAGGAAGAACGTCAAATGGGTACAGAAGAACATAAGACAGAAGTTTTATTTTGGGGTGAATTGTTCCTTCAAGTTGATCCATGACACATGCAACGATGTCACCCATCAAACTGCTGACATCCGCATGACATCATAACCTTTAACTGCCAGATCGTAGTGAGGGCGGCGGGGATCTCCTGCTCACAACGTGACTCCACAAGAGACTGTTCAATGACACACAATAAAGACAGACAGCACACACATAAAATATTAAAGAAATGTGCTTACCTAAACGGAGTACAGCAGAGACGGTGAGCGAGGGAGAAAAAGAGAGAGAGAAAAAATATATTAAGTAAAGAATACATGAAACACATTAAAAAAAACACGAGGCACTATTTAATGTTTACAACTGGCTATATAATTGTTTTTTCTATTGGCATTAAATGAAGAACTCTATTGAATCTCCTGCTTGTCACACTATTGTACATAGAAAAAGACCTAAGGAACCTCACAAGTGTATCTTCTAGAGTTTTACTGGAGATCTCAACAATGTCTCAGATGCCAAAGTCTGCAATGAAATATCAGAAATTATTTAAAAAAATTATAGAGCTGTCAAACGATTAATCACATCCAGAATAAACGTTTGTGTTTACATTAGAGTTGTACAATACACTAATTTATATTTTATATAAATACACAATTTTTTTATTATACATGCATGTGTGTGTATTTATATATACATAATTATTATACACAGTACATACACATATATTATGTAAACAAAAACTTTATTTTGCATATGATTAGTCGCGACTAATGGTTGTACAGCCCTAGTTTGCATAATATATGTCTGGGTACTCTGCATATTAATTTTATATTTATAAACACATACATGTATACATATTTAGGAAATATTCACATCATTATGCATGTATGTGTATGTTTTATAAATACATAATTAATATGCACAGTACACAGACATAACATATAATTATGTAAACACAAACTTTTATTCTGAACGCGATTAATCACAATTAATCCCCTAATTATTTATCACCAAAGAGATCAGATTGGAACAAAGCTACTCATGTAAACGTATGCATTCATTGTGTGTGAATAACTCATTTACTTTATTTTTATTCCCTTTAGGAATTTTAGGGAGAAAATTTTGAGATAAAGTTGATATTGACACAATAAAATGCAATAAAATGCTTTTCTGGTTTGAGTCGCCCAAGGCAACCGGTCCACCCAAACAGATTACGAAAACACAGTCAATGCTCGCAGCTTTTGCTTGGATAAGCAGATAAGCATCCTAACATCATCATCGACTAAACAAACATCAACACCAGCGGCCACGAGTATGCCAAACGCGTACAGTACATGACCCCTGATGTGTGTTCATATCATCGTCCCACTTTAAATAATGAACAACTTTCTGACATCTAATGGTTTTCATCTCAACAGCCCACCATCATTTACCCTCCCTAAGGAAAAGAGTGACAATCTAACATCTTTCTAAATGTCTTCCCCGGGCTGCGAGGGCAGGAGGGGGAAAATGGCACATGATTCGACAATCACATTTGCATCTTTCCAATCTGCATTCCCGAGCAATGACAAATCAAATGCGGCGTGCGCACGGGGAGGAAAATTAGCTTTGGGTCAGCGGGGAAGCACCTTTCTGGTTGTCCGTAATGCGGCATGCTTTAATGACCATCTAACTCATAAAAACCATAATCGCGGTCTAATGTGAGGGTGAACTGAAGCTTTTAGCCTGTGTTTTCTTAGGGCATGTTACCGAGAGGTACTGTAAGAGAGAATCATGGCTAAAGATGGAAGTAATGACTCAATACTGAGGTGTGACTGCTGATGTCTTTCTCGACTCGATCTGGTGGGAATGACGTCAATGTTTTATGCTAAAAGAGGATGCATTTTAAAAGTGGCCTGAAGTTATTAACAAAACATGACAGCTAGTCCTCAAATTCCAAATTGCAATTCGTCATGACGTATTCACAAGGAGAACGACCACACGATTTGATCCTTAAATGATGCAATGCGTCATGACATTTTATTCATATTTAGTTTGTGTTAAATGTTCTCTAAAACTATTTAAACCACAGTGAAATATTGACAAAAACAACAGATCAGTGCTCTCATGTACACATAAAGCTTTGCATAGATTTCATTACGGAAAATGTAAATATGCACATTCAAGAGAGCCTAATTTTTTTTAAATGCAGATAAGTGCGTTGAATATTATTATGCACATTTTAATAGCCATTTTATGCATGTGTTTCATTTCTACATCAGATTTAAGAATATATGTATAGGTACAGTATTTTTTTAAGATATTAATGCAGAATAAATTAGGTTACAATTATTAAGATTAACGTTAAATGTTACTTTTGTTAAAAAAGTCGAAGAAAGATTTTATTTTATTTAAAAAGAAGTCAATAACGAAGAGTGGATGGTCTTCATTCAGAAGAACAAAACTGGAGATGTTGAATACTAACAGTACCTATTAAAATGGGATAATCAAAGTTCTTTCATAGGCACTGCATGTTATATTTAAAAAAGTATCCAGACATATTTCTTCCCTTTAAAATAGTCTGCACCAAATAATAATGATTCTGTGTTCGTTCATAACCGTAATTCAAAGTATCCATCTATCACATCCTGTGTATTGAGAACTGCAGTGAAACGTGCTCAAGAACACAATGGCGCTCTGTCATTCAGAGCTAGAGCTACAAACTACATACAACTACAACTTATTCAGGTTTTATGAATTTCTCCATCCTTCTGTTGACCTTCAGAATGTCTGCTGCTAGCTGGACTGCAATGAGGCAAAGAGGAACATAATGGAGTATTATACAATCCAAATCTCCAGGCTTCTTTAAAAGCCAACAGCTACTCAATTTTCTTTTAACTATACAACTCATGGCTAAACACAGTCCTTAAAAGCGCGCTGGGCTGAGCTGTTTTACTACAACTTTAGGTTTTGGAGTCTCATCCTGAGATGTCATGCCAGTGGGATTGCTGAACCTTTCTGTCCGATGGACACAGAGCACTGAATTAATTTTCTCCCTCAGTAAACTCTGGCTGGCTCTCCCGTCTGAGCGATTAAACAAACACGGGTAACTTTTACTGTCCGGGGAAATCAAAAGTCACTCTTGGATAAAAGCAGCGCTTGTCTGAAATCCACTGACAGGCCAGCTACAATGTCGATGTGCTCGTTTGTGCGAATAATTGAGTTAAATGTCTGAGAAAACATTGGAAATCTACCTAATCTTAAAGATACAATTTAGATTTTTTTAAAAAGTAAAGCAAAGATGAGATGAGATGAAAAACTGAAGGTTATGTATTGGATTCAGGAAGTGTCCTTTGACAATTTTGTACAAAAGGTCAGATTTTCTTGAAAGGCTATCCGGGCATGCAGTCATTAAAGAATCAAAATACTTTCTAGTATTCTAAAAATGAAGAAAAAGTACAGCTTTTTATCCAATTTATCAATGGCACCAGTGGGTCCTCGGGAGGGTTGTTGGGGTAGGGGGTGGTAGATGTTAAATAAATCTGTGCTGTTGCCACGATTGCAATCATCCACTGCAATATTACAGCGATGACCACCCGTTTCACAGAAAATGCATGATTGAGCATGCGTCACATCTTTGTGCAAATCTTGTAGACCATATGCTGATTCAGAACACTGGGATCTTTCAAGCAGAATGAAAAATATTTGTCTCTTTACAGTATGTAGCAGTAGCGATGGGGTCTGGTTATGGTGGTGGACAATGCAGTTCACCAAATAAACAAATAATTGAGTAGATGGGGAATGACATAATTGACTATGGTGCCAAATATTGAACAAATTAAGATTTTAAATTCAGAGCAAATCAGCCGACTACAGTAATTCACCATGACAAAACCAAACAGAACAAATCTAGACATGTAAACAAATACAGAACTATTTTTATAATGTTTTGGTTAATACAATGTAATGAACTCAAGGACTGTAAAATGCATGACGTTTTAAGCCCTATATCTAGTGAATAAACATTAAAAATAAACGTTTCTTCAAATAACATATAGAGCAAAAGTACTATTGGCAGTAAGGTGAAATGCATGCATAATAAATGCCTAAACCCCTCTCTTCTGTTCAATGAAATCAAACCCAACTTCAAAGAGCCGGTGGGGTCTCTGTGTTCTCAGTGGCAACCTTCAACAAAATAAAGGACCGCTGAAGTCACAGCAAACTGTATGTTCGGATTCCACAATGTTATTTTTAAAATAAAGCGCGATTACTAAAAAAAGTCATGCCCACACACAGTTAAAACTAGCGAAAATGACTAATTATTGGTCACACAAGTTAGCCCCCGCCCTTAAATCACCTCCTGTTAATAATCGGTAAACTAAAGACTTCACAAGAATTTAAGCTTTCACCGCATAACAACATATTACATGGAAAGCCATGTTGTATATGGAAAGCCTAGAAATTACAGTGTGATGTTTATGGTACATGTTTCGGTGATTTACAATTCAACAATAACCTTTTTTAACACTAGAACCTTCTTTCATACATGCTGGGTTTAATATCGTCTCACTCACAATAACAACAAATAATGTTATCTTATCGGTTTAATAATAAAAACAAAGCGTTGAGGTCACTACCTCAGAAATGCGGCCATGCATTTGAATTATGAAGCTAATTGTGATAACCAAACTGGATCCAATAAAACGCAATTAAATCCCTGCAGATAAAACCTTCTGAACCCAATCGCTACATTATCTTCAAAAGCCTCAAGCTCTCTCAACATAAAAAACGGCAATAAACCAAAAAAATATTCAAGCCTATCCGAACCCAGTGTTTACAGTCGGACGTTATTACAAACATGTTCTTTACACATTTGGGAAAACCATGTGTAAACAACAGGTAGACACATCTGGGCTGTTGCGGTTCCACAATCCCATCTGCCACCGGAGGCCATGGTTCTGGCTGAACGTCTAGCATTATCATGCCATCGACCCATTAGGGGCTTCCTACGGGTTTCCAGAGCCTGTAATCTAAAACTCTGAACAAAACACACTCAAATATTGAGCAGATAGCAAACACAGCAGCTCCAACTGGGAACGCCTGCTGGAAAAATGAGAGAGTTCGACAGAAAAGAGGAGATGTTGGTCTGCTACTGAATCCTACAAATGCTTTATCGCTGGCCTCAGACTCATTCCAGTACCGCTACTGAAGGTTAGCAAGTCGTATTAGCACTTGGCTCTTCACAGGATCTATATTTAAACGACCTGTTGAGAGTATCTGATGTGATATGTTACAAAAGATGTGTTAAGTGAATTCATTTTCTTATGATGGTAGTAGCTACTGCCGTATTCATTTGCATGCACAATATTCTCTTTTCATCTACTTTTGTTACAATAGACTACGACAAGTGCAAAAAAACACAAAAGTCATGTTTAGGCTAGTAACCACTGATGTTTTATTATCCAGCATATGAATACAAACAACCCAGCAAAGGTTAATTTAAAACCCAACGGTTGGATTGAAAATAACCCTGTATTTTATAAAGAAAAAGCATTAAAAAGCATTTGTTAAAATGTTGGGTATTTTCAACCCAACGTTGGGTCAAAAAGGTCGGCACCATCGGGTTAAAAATCAATAATTATAATGCTGGGTTGTTTTAACCCATTGTTGGGTCAAATATAAACCATTTTCTGGGTCGGATTCTTTTTGACTCAACGCTGGGTTGAGCATAACCCACCATTTTCTAGAGTGTAGTTTAGCCTATTAAAAAAATTACATAAAAGTTACACAAAATGCAATACATACACATGCATTACATTTATTTTACATACATTTTTTGTTGTCAATTTTTATAAACATCAACCACTTACACCAAAGTAAACACCTTGGCAAACCAAAGATTTACTCAACACCCATTTCCAAGTGAAGTCAAGAGTTTTAATATTTTTCTTGGAGTCACAGCCAGCAACATTGACCGTTTTGTGGAACTTTGCATGGAAATTAGGCTCATACTGCAGTTAATAAGAAGTTTCAAGCAAGAAGCTCTCACACTGTGTAGCGAGGAAGGTGGGACGAGAGCCGTGGGGCAGGAAGGCGGGGCCGGTGGCGTGAGTGATAATGAGTATCAGCTGTACGCGCACCGGTCCCGCATGCCTCACGGGGAGCTAGGGAGCATAAGAGGACGAGCGACGGGACTGCCGACGAGAGAGGACCGGGCCCGGAAGTTGTTAAGTTTTGTCCTAAATGCCCCGCCATAGGATTACAATGTGCCGCCTGGAAAAGCATTTCCCGGCGGCCCCGTGGTACCAACAACTGGGTTGTATCTTCTTTTGTTTGAGCGTCTTGGGCCACTCGATACAACCGGTCTTTTATAATTGCGAAATAAGGGTAGGAGCGCGGTTGGTCAGGCTGGAGGGGTTGGCCGTCTACACAGCGAACCTGTTCCCAGGCGAACTTGAGGGATTCGTCCCGGGACTGTTCCAGAGGGAAGTCATCGCGTTCCGAGAGGATTCGCCCCTCGGAACAGCGCGCTTCCCCTGTAACAGCCTCTCCCGCCTGTACAACCGCGCCGACTCCCTGTGTCTTTGGACCCCAAGCGACACCCGCACACAAGTACCCCAATAATTCCGTAAATGCAGGCCAATTGGTTCCCAAGATCAGCGGGTGTCGTAGGTGTGGGTTAACCGCCACCTCCACTCTATGCTTTTCTCCCCGGAATTGAATAAAGACGGGGATTAAAGGGTATCTCACCACATCCCCGTGTATGCACCGTACCCGAACCATGCGGCTGTTATCCAATGCCCCGGGCCGAACCAGGCTTTGATGGATGGAGGTTTGGTTGCAACCGGAATCCACCAGAGCCGGGTATGTACCTCCCCCTATACTCACAGGAATTTGGTACTCTCCGCTCTGACCGGGGGCAGCCTGTGGCGTGTCGGGAACCCGGATCATCGTCCCGACCTCCATCACTGGACACCGATCGACCCAATGGTCCGGGTCCCCGCAGCGCCAACAGGCCGGCCCAGGCGTCTCCGCCATCCGAGTGGCGGGGAGTGGAGCACGGGACGGGCGCGGAGAGAAATTGGACCCATTGCCTTCCGGGAATCCGCGGGGTGGAGCACGGTACGCGCTCGGGTAGCTCGCGGCCGGTGGGAACCGTCGCCGCGGCGGCACTCGTGGTGGACCGGGAGCCCGGGACCTGGGTGCAGGGACAGGAGGGAGAGAGAGAGAGAGAGAAGAGGGGGAGAGAGAAGAGGGGGAGAGAGAAACAGCCTCCTTAGAGGAGAGAGAGACAGCCGGAAGGGATTCGCCAACCCCGGGGCACACCACCATCTGGTCTTCCGCCAGCTGGATGGCTGAGTCCAGCGTCGTCGGGCGGTGGCACTGGACCCACTCGGCCGTCTTCTTGGGAAGCCGGGCGATGAACTGCTCCAGCACCACGCGGTCGATGATGTCCTCGACGTCACCGTTCCCAGCCAGCAGCCATTTGCGGCACGAATCCCGGAGCTGGTGGGCCATCACGAAGGGACGGCCGCTTTCGCCCAGCCCCAGCGACCGGAATCGCTGCCGATGTTCCTCCGGGCTGCGGCCGACCCTCTGGAGGATGGCCCTCTTCAGGTCGTCGAAGACCAGGAGGTTCTGGATGGGCAGTGGCCGGGCCGCCAGCTGCGCTTCCCCCGACAGCAGAGGCAGGAGACGCCTCGCCCAATCCTCCGGGGGCCAGCCGCTAGTCTCCGCCGTCTTCTCGAAGAGGTCGAGGAACGCCTCTGGGTCATCCTCCGGCCCCATCTTCGATAGCGGCAGGAACGCGGCGGTTGTCGCGGGTGCGGTCGCCTCTGCCCGAACCCCCTGGCCCATCCAGCTCCGGAAGCTCTCGCGGTCCTCTCGCTGAGCCTGGAAGATGGTCTGGAATCGGAGCTCGTGGTCACTCCGCAGATCCAGCAGGGCCTGGTGTTGTTCGCGGTGGAGGACCGCGAGAGATGCGATGATGTCCGCAAACGGCGTGCCCGATGCTGCCTGCATGACGGCGGTGTCCCTCCTACTTCCTTCCCGGGTTTCGGCACCAGTGTAGCGAGTTTGTTGTTAGAAGGAAGGAAGAGGACAAGGTTGGCGAGTCTGACACAGCTTTATTCAAAAACCAAATGAAATAGAGCACCCAAAGTAAACAGTATAAACGTCCACGGCTTCTCTCTCAGCCTGGCTTGTGTCGCTCGGAAGCCAGCGCAGGTCCTCCTGGCTGACTGGAAGGTTTGGGTCTGTGGCAGCTCGTGTTGAGTCCGTCTCTCTTCTCCCATTGTGCCTTCCTCTGGTGCTTATATCCTCTCTCCGCGCCCTTACTGGAACGAGACACAGGTGTTGGTCGTCTGTAATTACTCCACTCACTTACCGCTCGTCTCCCGGCTCTCTCTCCTGCTGCACACCTCGCTACACCACGCTCCCCTCGCCACACACTGATATACGGCAGGTCGACTCAACAGTCAATGTCATTTCGAACAGCACGAATTCTCCCTGCCGCTTAAGGCTGAGGTAACAACATGAAACTTTTTCCATTCGTTTGCTCCTGTTGGACGGACCCCATAATGGTCTCGGACAGGCAGTTAAAGGGCAGCTGCTGACAGGGACTCGAGGTTCTTATCAATAGCCGCCCTCACGTCCACATGCCTGTGTACAAGTTAGCATAATTACAGACATGGGCCCGCTGCTAGCAAGAGCTGTTCAGACAAAGAGAAGAGACGGTTTGCTGTGCAAATAAGAGGAGAGAGAGAGAAATAGCACAGCAGTTTTCAATTAGTCGAGTAGGGTGCCACTTATGGAGACTGCAGGCTTATGCAGCTGCGATGTGTAAAAGTACATTTTTAAATACGACTGGTTGGTGGGTTTCCTAGAACAACAAGTTTACAAATCAGCTTGCAAGTAATGACAGGATTTGGATTCTGAATACACTCTGATTGGATGCTTTGTAAAGGGTTATTTGCATATAAACATGTGTCCTAAACAGGTAAGCGTAATGGAACATAAAAGTGCAACCAATTGGCGCACTACATGGGGTCACAAAACAGAATTTTAGACATGGGACTATTTTTAAAGTTACGTCTCAAATATGCCACCCTTATGCCGTAACTCTCAAAGAATAAACATGACAAAACATGGTAACAATATTCGTTTACATTAGCTTATGCATTAGCTAACATGAACTAACGAAAACTTTTACAGATCTTTGTTATTGTTAATACAAATGCAGTTGTTCATTGTTCATGTTAGTTAATTGTGCATTAACTAATGTTATCAGACACAACTCAAGACAAACTATGTTATTAGGCCTAAATGTTAAAATGAACATTAAATAAAATGAATAATTGCTGTTGAATTTTGGTTATTGTTTATGCTAACTAATAACTAATGTTTACGAATGGAAAGTTGAACTGAAAAATCAGATACAATAGTCAAGCTCACTAGTTTAACCACTCTTCAAACCAAAAACAGCGACTTGGAAGTGAGGAATGTCAGACCAATCCATTCTCCAGAAGCAATGACAAAAGAGTCAATAGGAGGTAAAAGACTGCTAAAAAAAATGCCTAAAAGTGACGGAAAAGTGAAAGAGAAGGGACAAGGAAGGAGTGCGAGGCAGCAAGCCTTGATGTTCCTGCACAGAGAAACGGCTGGAGGTGAAGAGCGTGTTTGAGGAGTGAGTGACGGGTTGTTCTGTGACAGCACTACGAGCGGTGCTGGAACACGAGAAAGAAAGAGACAACAGGGGCAGATACATACGTGACAGAAATATCAAGGAAGATCTGGAATCGGATTGAGGGGCGGGAAAGAGCTGAATGTTTGAGAGGCAACAGAAGTGGAGATGGCGGCCTAAATTGAACAGTACTGACATAAGAGTCAAAGTGAATGACATACATCTCCAGGTAAACTGAATGAGGTTTAGGCCTAAAAGAGGTTAAAAATACAACTATACAACTGGAGAAACTAGAGCAAAATAAATTAATCAACACTAACTGCAATAAAAGAAATGATCACAAAATAATGTAATGAAACATGTAAATATTAATAAAATATACAGATTTGTAAATATTAATAGACCATTGGTCTACTGGTGGTGGTTGAGGAGAGACCCCCTTCATATGATTATAAAGTGCTTTGGGTGTACAGCAATACACAGAAAAGCGCTATATAAATGCCCTATATAAATGCCTCATTCATTCATTCACCATTTAAACTATGGATAATAATAATAATAATAATATGTATTAATAATAATAATTATTATTAGTGCTCAGATTAGTGCTGGAGTACACAATGCCCAGAGTGAACTATGAGGAAAAAGTTTATATTCTCAAACATTGCCTTCTCCAACTAATAGATGTGCCTCTACAAAACATAACAAACCCAACAGAACATCTCAAGAGACACAATGTTTTGGAGATATCAGTCTTTACCAGGAACCCAGAACAACAACAGACTCCGCACAAGTGGCAGATATCGACTGTACCCCAAAAGCCACAATAGACCTTAACCCTTTAAATCATGCATGTTGGCTGCAAATCCCCATCCCAAATCCATTTACATTTACGCATTTTATCCAAAGCGACTTACATTGCATTATACTATGCATTTGTATCAGCGTACGTGCAATCCCTGGGATCGAACCCATGACCTTGACGTTGCTAGCGCCATGCTCTAACCACCGAGCACACAGGAAAACTTTTCTGGAAGGCATGTGTCAATAAACCAGCAGATATGCTGTCAAACAGACGGAATGTAATGTAAAGCTGGTTAGACCTCAGGTAAGCAATGATTCCCTAAAATAGGTCTGCTCCTGTATTTGGTTTAGCGACAGAAAATGTAAGGACGTAAAAATGCGACTCATGAGAGAAAGAATAAGAAGGTGAGAGAGGAAGTGAGAGAATAAAAAAGCAAATGAAACTGAGAAAGAAATAGACTGTGTGTTTCAGAGAAAAAGAGAAACAAAGAGAGAGAGAGAAATTGAGAGAATGAAAAGAAAAAGAGAGATGAATCTTGACGAGTGTGTGTGTCACAGTTTTGAAGATATAGTACTTGACTAGACTCGACAAAACTTAATATCCATGCCTCAAGAGCTGCCCATGAAGCTATATTATCAATGAGACTTCTATATTAATATCCCAGCTGAACTAATCTGCTACTACAACCAACGCTGTGCTGTGCCGATTCATATTTCCACCTCTGTGAAATGTCTAGACTTCATTTGTTACACTGATATCTACTCACAATTCTCTGCTAGTCTGAGAACAATTGTCACTATACAATATACTACAACACACACACACAAAGCATGGCTAATATCAACATCTAAAGAGTCATGCCTGAGAGCCGTCAGACATCTTTCACCGTTTCGTCACACATCCACCGTATGAATAAGCGAATGAACACATCTGAAATCCTCTCAACATGTTCAGAATAAACAGGAGTTTTGGAGACGCGCTTTGTACAGAAAAACATTTGAGCTTTGACTACAGTCTGGGGATTTAGAGGTGCCTATTAAGATAAAATTATCCAGTCCAGCGCTCTGTGTCAAGAATCAATGTATCGTCTCCTTCCCTCTATCGCTCTCATCGTTTCACGCTCGCCATCTCCTTCAGACTCAATTTCCTTCATGTCATTCTTTCAAAGAGCTTATCCGGCCCTTTTATCCACTCCGTGTAATGTTCTTCTTTCTACTGAAAGACTCAAAGAAATGTCACAGCTTAAAAAACATAAAAAAGAGCTGTACCACAAACAATACATTTGATTTAATCTTCACAAAACGAACAGAAAAGGGGCCAGATGACGGAGAGCTTCCGGGAGCTAGATTGAACCAGCACGACTTCAGTCGCGGCTGAATGTTTTTCGCCTAAAATAATTTTAGCGTTCAAGTAGACTGAAGCACTTCCTGAGAACGTTTCCCACTGTGTTGCCGAGAACTGCATGTTATTATTGAGGGAAAAATACAGTGGTCAATCATTTCACGCTTACTTCGCACAACAAAAAGTCACAGCCAAAGTATTTCTTGATGTAGTTTCCTGAGTCAATTGAAATAACACAGAGGAGGTATAATAATATGCACCTCTTCAAAAACCTACAAATTCTTCTCATACTAAAGGTCTCTCTATCTCTCTCTCCTCACAAAGTGGTGCTGACTCACACCTCGTGCGGGTTGACTGAAGGCAGTCAGGTAAAGATGAAGTACACCAGAAATTGGCTTTGCTTTATAAAGGCCCTCATGCTTTATCTTAAGTCCTCTAAAAGCTTCCTGAAAAGTCTAAATGAGTCACAATCCAAAGGTATTGTGAGACCCCAGGACAGTATATTATAAGCACTCAAACCTAATCGCACCAAAACATATACCGTGCATTAATAAAACATTTCCGTGGGACACAAAAAGCCTCAAAACACTACAGTGTGTATCAACACACAATTTTCAATCCCTTCATTTTCTCGTCTCTGTGAACTAGGTCCTTGGAGACCTACATACTGAACTCTATAAAGTCTAACGGAAATCACAAAGGTGCCTGGTGCAGGTTTTCTGAATAATCCACGGCTGAATGAATCCCATTTAACAGCCGAGTGAATACGGGGGTTTCAAGCGCGATGAAAGTCGCAGCAATTATCTCTTTTCTGCCATTGCCTCTCTATCCAATTGAATTAGGAAAATAATGAAGTGGAATTGGAAATGCTTAATGAAGGTTAGAAGTTTGCGCTAGCTTCTAGTGTCATTTTTGCTTGACTTTTATGCTTTCAAATTGGTTTCTTTCGATGCCCATGGATGGTTTCGGTCTGGTGAAAATCTTTCGTGGAAAAATGTCATTAAGAATTAACGTGAGAAAAAAACACATTTGTGAGTAAACAGTGTATTTTCTCCAAAATTGGTATATATTTATATATCATGTTTGCTGATAGGATAGGAAAGTCATTAAAGTGATAGTTCACCCAAAAATGTCTGTCACCCTCATGTCATTTTAAATCTGTATGACTTTCTTTGTTCCACAGAGCACAAAAGAGGATATTTGAAAAGAATGTTGGTACTGAATGGCGGTACCCATACACTGCTATTGTAAAGACACAAAACCAATGCAAGTCAATGGGTATCGGCATTGTTCGGTTGCCAACATTCTTCAAAATATATTCAAAAATACTGCATAATCAAAGATACAGTACATATATATATACATTTTTCCATTCAAAACGGAGCGCAAAAAAATTGTTGAATGGTCATAACGCTCCTTTGCTCTGGAGCAGCGACTGTAATTACAGATGGACTCGACAGTCACTCAAAAATAAGAGGCGAGGAGAAAACTCAATGTGAATTCATTCAGAAACCGAGAGTTTCTCGAGAGGAACGTGACTCTCGCAGGACAAAACAAGAGACGGGAGATAAGAAAGAAAAATGAGGCCACTGCCTGAGGGACTTCACAATCTACCGGGACATGTGAAGAGATGAAACGGGGAGAAAAGATACATGGTTAGGCCACAAGCGGTTTCCTGAATGGTAAAATGGTTAAAGGGATAGTTCACCCAAAAATGAAAATTCTGTCATTTACTCACCCTCAGGTTGTTCCAAACCAGTATACATTTCTTTGTTTCGCTAAACACAAAGGAAGATATTTGGAAGTAACCAAAGTAACCAAACAGATCTGGTGAATGATGACAGAATTTTCATTTTTGGGTGAAATATCACTTTAAGTACTTAAATGAACTTTTCGATTTCTCTGTAAGGAAGTCTGTCAGGTTTTCTCACCTGTGTTTTGAGGCGACTTGTGAAATATTCAAAGACTTGATTTCAACAGTGCACCAAACTGACATAAATCATGTTTGTAAAAAGTAAAAGCACTTTTGTTGTTGTTAAAGAATCTTACTCTCACATCTTCATCATTGCAATTCAAATCCACGGCTTTGTAGGCCTTGGTTTTGATCATCAAGGGATGCCAGAAGGCTGAGAATTTAAAGACGGGATAATAAAAAAACGGTAATGCTTTGGAGTATTTTTCTTAAAAGGTGCAGGTCTGCGTTTAACAGTCTGCACGAGTCGTGAAGGTTTAGACTTAAGTCTGGAGGAAAAAGCATTATCCAGTCTTATGGAGCAAACAAGAGCAGAACAAAAAAAAGCACGGAAAGCATCTCTGATGGCAATTCAAAGTTGAAAAGTAGAAGAAAAAAGGTTCTCTCCCGTATCCATTTGTAACATAAATTGCGCAAAAAAGCAGCCGAAAAACCTCTGTTCGCTAGTCTTATCTGGTTCTAGCTGGTCTATTTGGTTCATCACTATTTGGTTCTGCTAGGTAAGATAAAGATGTCAAAACAAAACAACTGAGCAAAGGCCAAATTCAAAGGTCTGTCCTTAACTTCTACAAATCTCATTGTGACTGACCAAGCATTTAACATCATGATGTGCACGTCGGCTCCCAAAAAATCAATGACAGGAAATTACAAGGTGCTTGCACTAAAATGTGCCCTGCAAAACCTCAAGGACGCAGTCGAGGTTTCGTTCGCCCAGTTTGGTCAGCGGAAAACGTCCTTAAACGACACTAATGATAATTAATGAATGGATTTAATGGCAATAAAGGTTGACTGCAATAATTAACTTTGGCGAAGAAATTAACAATTAGTTTTCCGCTCCTCACCTCCGGCGCGACCACCAAATGCCACCGTCCTTTAACCCCTTGAATGGGCTTTGTGTTGTTAACCTTTAAAATTAATGCAAGCGAAAATTACTGATCAGCTCTGAATATAATATGAGATTACAGCTGGGCGAATAAAAACGTGGTTTGGCATGCAATGATTTATAAGGCTAGAAGGGGAGTATAGCACATTAAAGAAGATTCCCCATGGTGAGTTTTTGCTACTCGCATCCAAAACCCACTGGTTCTGTCAGGGGGATGTGCAGCCGACTGCAAGCGTAGCATCCACACCAAGCATTAAAAAATGTAAAAGTATCCCGGACATACCGGTTGGAGTGGGCAAGGTTACAAAAACAGCCGAAATAAAGAGAATATTTGATTGATCTTGACATAACACCTGACAAAAGATAAAATCCACTAGAGGAGAAGCAACGCAGTGGACCAGCGGTCCCAGTAAATGTAATGTGACAATCGCATAGAGGGAGGGCTCATTTTCAAAAGGCCCAGTTTGCACCGAGCACGAGATACGACAGCACTAAGCGAGATTCTTAGTTTTCCCCAGACCCCTGTGGTGAACAGACTGTTTACCCCTCTCAGCCCGTGCCAGCTTTCATCCATGGCGAATTTACTCGGCGACTCTCCGTCGTTGCAATGCACCTTCAACCGCTAAGCAAAGAAATGATTGATTTTGACTCGGGGACTTTCAATAATGCAACGCAATTAATCACATCTCCTTACAGCAATAAGAGCACCTGCCTACTGCAAGCGTGTGAAAGCCTGTGGGGAGGTTTTAATGGTGGCAGCGAGCTGTAAACTGCAGTGGCACGAGTAGGGTTGGTAATGGAGAACCGGCTTTTATTTAGAACTAGTTTCTTTTCCAAATAAACTTTATATACAGCCGCGGAAAAAATAAATAAAGAGACTTCCTAATTTTCCTTTCATCAGCATTTATATCAGCATGTATTGTGGTCATTCCAGTGCAGTGTCTGTTGACTTTCAACAGCAATGTGAAAGACTGACAGCATGACAGGACACATGAAAACTGTGATAAAAATCGACGTTATCACATAACGTTTCCTAAATACATGTACAGATATTACTGTTGTATTGCTTAAAAGTGAACATGAACTTGTTTTCTTTGCAGTATTTGAGGTCTGAAAAACTACAGAGCATCTTTTGTTATTTTGATCTGTTTCTCCAGTGTTAATCTTTTGCAAATAAAAAAATATTTTTATTTGAAATTTGGGAGAAATACTGTTAGTAGTTCACAGAATGAAACAAAAATGATCATTTTACCTAAATACATACCTATAAATAGTACATTTTAAAATCAGAAAAACTGATATTAAAACGGTGTGGAACCAGAACTGTTATTAACATTTCTATTAACATTAACACTTGTATGTAAATTTCAACATACAAGTGCTCCTGTTTTAAAGGAAGCTTGATGTTGCCATATTTTTGGATTATCACTGTGATGTTACCTACTTTGCAAGACCCATTAAAAGCATTTTTATGTCTAATAAAAGACATGAATATCTTATTAATCAGAGAATTAATCTGGGACACAGAAGGTGTGTGACAGAAGCAGTCTGAAATTGGAGAACAAGAGACATGGCACAAAACAACCAGCATTCCATCAAAAGCAGTTAATGAAGGGAGCAGGAGCCTGTCATTCCCAAATCCCGCTCATATACACACTACAATGCAGTTCATTTATCTTTTGTGCAGACATACTAACCTGAACCGCATAAAAACAATGTGACAATTTGCAATCTGGCAGGACTAATGTAAAAAAAAAACACTGCAGATAAGCCAAGCATCATAGGTGATGCAACCAGGTAGACACGTCAAGAGTTGTACACCATAAAAGCATGTTTTAAGAACAGTGTCCCACATGCTGTGGATGAAAATATTTGCCAGTTTAAAGATGGTCTGGCCGTCATTTCTTTCTTCGCAAACGACACGCCGCTCGAGATTTCAATCAGCAGAGAAATGCAGTAATGAGCTGGCTGGAAGGCAAATCAATGCTACGTGTTAAGAGAAAGATAAACTTGAGCAATACAGAGTGAGTCTGACTGGAAAAACACCATTGGTTAGTAATCAATGCACAGTAAAAGATTGTTTCATAATTGCCGGTGTGTATCAGTTAATTTGTGCATTTTGACATTGTGAAATTCAAGGTCCAGTATATTAAATTACCTGCATCTAGCGGTGAGTAAGAATTGTAACCAAATTTTCACTCCACCCCTCCCTTTTGAAGCACTACGGTGGCTGACACAGGTCTAAGATGTCATTGTGAAGCTTCTTTGCAGAAGGAGATAACGTATTTACAAAACACGCTCTGTAGAGCAGTTTGTCCCTTTAGGGCTACTGTAGAAACAACATGGCGAATTCCAAATAAGAGGACCCGCAGTGTATGTAGATAGAAATGGCTCATTCTAAGCTAATAAAAACATAACGCTTCGATATGTAAGGTCTTTACACACCTCTGAAGACATAGTTATGTCTATTATATATTGCATTTCTGTCAATAGATCCTCCATAAAATTACACACCGGACCTTTAGGTACAATTCTGAATCTGAATAAATCAGCAATAGGAGCACAAAGGATATTATTTGGCACACACGATTTTCATGTGACGTCATGAACTGAACATTAATGCATTTCAACAATTAATATTATTGCTAACATTTTAAATGACTTTTTTCAGAGAAATCCATATTATAGTAAATTACATCAACTATACAACTAAAAGTACAGCATAATTTGGTATAACACTAAAAACTCGACCAGCAAACATTCCTTTTACAATAAAGATTAAGTCTTGGAGGCTATAGAAAGCTAAAGAAAACCACGTCTATTCGTCTACCACTGACATTTATTACATGCATTTGAAGTGCAAGTAATGGGACCCATGTTTTCTGATACTGGTCCCATTGCTGGGAGTCACCTGCCCCATTTTACAACTGCGGATCCCATTAACAGTAGCAGCTATGGAAAAACTCCAAATTACATGTAAAACACAAAGGCCCCCATTTGTTTGAAGCTCCTAAGTGCATTCTGGGTATTGTAGTGCTGCCAGCTGCAGGCACTGGGAATAGAGCCCATATTGAACTGCGCTATGATTCATCCTCACAGGATCCGGGCTTTCATCCGCAGCCCGTAATTACTTTGTAAACTTGCCTCCTTGGATTCATAGTCGATATGAAAAACGCACGAGCTGTCAGATACAAAAGCTCCGCCGTAAATATGCAACTTGTGGTTACAAATAGCGTAAAGTTAAACTGCATTTTAACCATTTCCCCATCCTTTCTATGCTTGATCATCAAAAGCTAGCATGAATACAAGATCGCTGCAAATTTAAAAGAAACCAAATGTTAAAGGTCTACCATTATTTACTCTCATGTTATTTCAAATCTAATTAACTTTATTCCAAAGGACGGAAAAAGTGATTTTTTTAATATCCCGCATACTCTATTCGATATAATGAAAGTGAATGGGGACTGGAGCTGCCAGGCACCAAAGTTACTAAAAGTACCATAAAATAATCACAAAAGAGCCTCCAAAGTGCATGTGACATTTGGGCCATAAGTCATAAGATTTTGTTCCATGTTTAAAAGCAGAATTTTCATTACAGGGTGACTTATTCCTTTAAGAGACACAAAGGCAAAACGGCAATGAACACTTACACACGCACACACACACACACGCACGCACGCACGCACGCACGCACGCACGCACGCACGCACGCACGCACGCACGCACGCACGCACACTCAACTTTATTTTTTTTATTTTTATTACACTTTTTGCATTTTTAGATTTTTAAAAAATATTGTTCTGCACAATTTATTAGCTTTTTTGCCCATGGGGACCTCAATTTTGGTCCCCACGGTGACACGAGTCCCCATGTGTTGGTGTGCATTCAGGTTTAGGTCCCCACCGGGATATACAAACATGAAAGCACGCACACACACACACACACACACACACACACGCTCACACAGCTTTGAAATACAACCCACACTATTTTACTGTACACAGAGCAGTGAAGCTTCTAATTCCCATCACTTGCCATCTCATTCTGGACCGGACCCAGCCGTCTCGCAAGTTTAATTTATAGCCTATGCGTCTTTTGTTCAAGAAAAGCAGACCTTGCTAAGGCCTTCTGACAGCTGAGACATGAATGCCATGAATACATGACCACAATGGCTTTTCAAAAGTCCACTAGAGCAAAAAGAAATGTTGTTTTTTTATTCGTAAGTGCTCAAAGCTCCTCCAGCCTTCTCTCTCGGTGGATCTTGAAATAAAAGGATATGTGATTTAAGACAGGGAAGTGAGGTCAGAGGGGACTGACGGACAACGCTGATGATGGTTTTTGCAGGCAGTTCTCTACAGAGGACGACAAACAAAAATATGTGCGCGCAAACGCAATGCTTACATGCACAATGATCCACCAAGATTTATGCAAGACATAGATGGAGAATTAAAGGACGCAGAGGTCCAGGTGCAATCTTAAAATCTTCATTATAGAGGACTTGCTATGCATTTGAGGTAAAAGTGACACACAATTAAATGAGATGCTTGGCTGTGGATGTGATCGGGATGTGGATGTTCTCTTGGACGTGGACGAAAGAGAAATCAAGCACAGCTTGATGGAGGCCGAGTATCAGTCCAGCTTGTTACCACTACACTCAACAACAGAACTCCTGTGCCGTTTTTCCTCACAGCTAATTTCACTAATGAACTTGGAATGGTTAAAAAAGTACAGAGAGATCTTGGGAAAGAGAGGCTGTGTGATATTATTTCGGCTGGATGAATGGCTCACTTGTACGGCGTGACATAATAGTAATTCAAGTTGGGGAAACTTTGAAGCGGCGAGGCATCACGGTCATGCTGCTCAGTACAGATTGAAAACATTAAGAGTGTACATAAATAGCACACACTGCATACGCTACAGGAATTTTAATATTAGTGAAGCACCACAGTATTGCAACAGGGTCTGATGCTCTATATTAATGTTAACATTTTTCAACCTGAAACAAAATGGATGAATGACTTGAATAATGACTTGTCTGATTTTTATAATGATCATATTACCTTTATGTATAATATTTACGAATACTAAACACTTTTACTACACTTACTCAACATATATCCCATAATAAGTTGACCAACATACTGAATCTATTGGACTCTGTTACCCCTCATGCACTCCTTCATTTGCTTTTTTTGTGATGCACACGGGTAAACATTAATAGTGTGTATACTATAGGATGTATACTATCATCTCCCATCAGTACCATGTACGGAAGACTACGTACACAAACACTTGCACACCCATTGCCAAGGGTGTATTGTCTTATCGCTGTTTTGCAGAAACAAAAGCTGGTCAGACCCTGAATATACACAGTCAATGTTTGGGATTGACAGCTGTAATTACGGTAACAAATCAAACTATATATATATATACTGTATGTGCGTCAATCCCCTTCTTTAACTCATCATCAGTAACTACTTGTCTTGTGACCATAGCAACAGGACGGGAAGCATCAGCAATTGCTATTGCATCATTAAAGATTACATTTTAATTCCAAACTACTCTGCAATTCTCAGGGACTCTCGCACTGCTTTTACCCCCTCAGATGCAGCAAAAAAACTCAAGCTTTTCTTTTTCTGAATGCCAGTTGTATATCAGAATACTCTGGTGGTACACTAAAATATATCATCATCAAATACAGCAGTAGCTGGTAAATAATGCAATAGCACTTAACCAATGCTAAATACATTATATAAACAGAGATGCAAAGAACAAAATAAAACATAAAATTCATAAGATGTTAGCAACAAGAGGCATTTTTGCCTACCAAATGTTACATTTTAAAAGCATTTGTCACTTTCAGTTACTTTCTTGCAAAAAGCCAGTGTGTATGCACAAAATGGCCATTGAAATGCACATACAGAATTCTCCACCCACATATCAGGAATTTTATATAATATATATATATATATCGCTGCCGTCCTGAAACCTGAATCTGAAAATTGTGTGTGATTTTTATGTTTTTTGCCATAAATCATAATTATTACTCGCCCATTATATTCGTCACTGGATTTTGCAAATACTGTATCTAATCAATAAAAAGTATTTAAAAAGTCCTTATCAACTTTGACACAACTGTATTTAATCATTTATTTATAAAGCACAGTTTTTTCCATTTCCTGCAAAACAATGAATTTGGACATCCAAGCATTCGGAAGGGCAGTGCCAGTGACGATATAGAAACTTAGCATAAATATGTGCACATCCTATGAAGACTTGACTGTGGTGGTTACACACATTTTAAGAAAGAAACTACGCAAAGTTTTCTATATAAGACCAACTAGTACAGTTCATAAAGCGCATATCAACCAAACTCTCTTAAAATTTGGTTGTAACTTGATTCGGAGTCTAGTTATAGAATGCATTTCCGCTCTCTCTCATAACTGTATTTAGCACCCCAAACATGATGACTTCTATACACATATTATACTGCCATGTAAATACAGCCTGAGCTCCTCAGAAAAATCCTTATTACAACCCCCACAGGTCAGTCCTGCAAAGCCTCATCTTACATTCCACGGCACCGCTTACAATCTTTTTTTTCTATTTCTCATTCCTGTTTTTTCAAATATCAGCCTTGGCTAAAAGCCAGCAAGACTACAAATGTGCACTGATTAATTATGTTAGGCGGGTGAGACTTTGTGTTAGTTGCGACGATGACTCTGAAATAACTCTATTGCCTCCGCAAATGCAGTCTGCGAAGTGTAACAGCCAATAGAAGGGCTAATAGACCTAAAGTGCTGATGGTGGTCTGATGTAGTGTGACACTAATGGTTATACAAAAAGCAAACAATTTTACTAACCTGCACTCGGTTCACTTTTTCAGCGGCCACTTGAACTGCAAATGTGGGTGTCTAAGGATGAGAGGCTTATGAAACAGCCTGAGATGTCAGAAACAGGAGCAATTCAAATGATGTTATGTAATTACGTAGAGGCGCAAAGAAATGAAACAAAGTTTGATGGTTTATGCCTGTATAGTTTACATAGCATCACACTAAACACATTGTTTGGGTGACCTAAACTTTAGGGTCTAGTCTAAATGATGTGCATTTCATATTCAATAATTCAAAAGTAATTTACTCCGCTGTGACGCTTATCCATACGCTGTGAGCATTCAGGGCTAAGAGGGACTTAACACATTTCCTAATTCTTCAACTGAAACAGTTTTAAATAACCCAAAGCAGAACTAATATCAAGTCTCTAGAAGAAGCCACACAGAAAAATTAAAACCATGTCAAAATGATTTTAAAAGAATAGCCCAAGGAAAATGAAATCAGCGTCATTATTACTCATCCATAAGTCTTTCCAAACTCATATGACTTAACTCTTTGTCATAACAGAATTCCAAGCTGCTCTGTCATACAATGAAAGTAAATGGTGACTACAGCTGTCAATCAGTATTTTAAGTGAAGGACTCCACATGTTCTCTACATAAAGCTACCATATGGGTATGGTAGCTTTATGTCTATGATGCTTGGTATGGTATGGTATGGTATGGTATGGCCGACATCTATGGTGCTTTTATGTCTTGACCGTGGGTCACCATCCACTTCCATTAATAAAATAAGAGCAAGTCAGTCACGTTCAACAAAAATCACACAGGTTTGAAATTATATTTGAAAAATCATAAGAAACAATCTGATAATTCCCATTTCTTTAAAACAAACCATCCTTACTAATTTGACTAAAACATGCTGCATTACTTGCTATCACAGTGCCGACAATGCTTTCAATGAAATCCTGCTTGAGTTCATTGCCACAGAGAAATCGTTCAAGCAGACATATAGAGAAATGGAAAAAAACTGCCTACGGTGCTGTGCTGTATGCGCAATGCATTTGGGCACTGATCTTATCAGAGTTGATGGATCATGCCGATAGTGAAATGAGAGAAATGGAGAGAGAAAGAGATGAAAATAAAAGAGGAATCTGATCAAGCGAGAGGGAGTGCGAGAAGGAGGGGCTTTTCTGTACTTCTCAATGGCTCCTAGCTGGAATAGAGACCACCGGGAGTGTCCAGTACTTCATACGAAGTGCAAAGCCATTTCCCCGAGTGCTTCGCAAGATTTCCTGATTGTAGATTTTAGGTATAAATCCATCACATGATACATAAAAGCTTTATTGTAGTGCAATTGACAGAGCACCTGCCAAATGTGTGAATGGGAATATATTTAAGAGAACATGAATTGACTTTCAATTTTCACAGAAATTTAAAAAAAATGGTGTTTACCTGTGCCAAACTCGCACTTTAAAAAGTTGCTCACGAAAGAAAATAGCTCTACGCGGCGCACAATTTATGGTATCGTTCACGTTTTGTAATGCAAACACTGAGCTAGGAGATGCATGCCTTAGCAAACAATAAGAAAAGCAAAATATAGCTGTAAATATGCCCATTTCCCTCTTTAAACAGAAGATAATAGGATACAAACCACACATATTCGCCTGCTTTTTTCAGACATGCACTCGTTCAGAGCAAATTGAACAATAACACTGATAGCCCACCTGACACAGTAATAGGAAGTATGATTTCTCAGGGGTCTGCAATCGAGGGCGGCGTGATTGCCGGGGTTAAGATGCCATCAGCCGAAGTTAATATTGCTGTTGTTTGAACGCGTCAGACTCAACCAAGGGGGCGGGGATTATATACAACTGTCAGAGAAAATGAATACTTAATGCATGCCTTAATGGCTCTTACACACCACATCAGAATTCATCATGTCTGTTTGGTGCTGAAGGCTCTATCGCCAGCACAGAAATGGGCGAGATAATAGGTTTGCTTTCAAAGACGACATTTCCAGGGATGATGAGGAGGTCACTTTACAGTACACGGCCCGCTGTAAATGAGGCAGTGCGGCGGCATGACAGCTGAGTTCGCAGAAATCGTCCCAAGATCACAGGCTGGAACTGCAAGCAATGTATATGTGGTGAAGGAACTCCTTCGGTGAAGTCCTTCAATGAAAACCTTAGAAAGCAGGGTTCACTTTACTTAAAATGAAAATTCTGTCATCATTTACTCATCCATCTATTGTACGGACACAAAACCAATGCAAGTCAATGTGTACCGCTGTTGTTCGCTTACAACATTCTTCAAAATATCTTCTTTTGAGTTCTGCAGAAGAAAGAACTGCAAGCGCGCCAAGTACGCATCATCCTCCCACTGTTCAACTAAAGTCCCGACGTAACCATCTTTTTCTCATCTTAATTGAGAATGTACACAGAAACAACAGCTGACTGTGAAAAGTAACCGCAGAAAACAATGGCAGAGAGACCGTCAGGCTTCATTATCACCTACTTGCTGCGAGCGGCCTGTTAAAATGCCAAACTCCGTCCATCTTTAGCAACCCCGGGCCTAAAACAGCTGCCGCCACAGCCGAGCCCCATAAAAATATTTCAGGAAACGCTGCCATCGCTCCAGAAGGATTTCAAGAGCGTTATGGGAAGATGTTAATTTGTGGCTGCTTAAATGCATTTTTGGAAAGAGGAATGGTGTGACACTCAATTTGTAAAGGAGGGAACAGTACTGAAGTGATTCTGAAATGCTAACAGAAAGCTTGTGCTCTATTATTTGGTAAGAAAAAATCCTTCGTTGCCTTTTCAACTGTCTGGTGCTAATAGAAAATTAATAATGGAGCCGTCATTCTGTGTACTGGACAAAGCAAATTAACATTTTATCAGAGCGAAATGGTTTGTTTCTCTTTACTGTCAAAATGATTTGGTTCATCTTTTCTTCAGGGTTTCACGTGACCTGCAAGAGAAGTGTTTGCTTTGATATGCCAGTGACTTGATTTAGCTCTCAGCTCTTTTGAGATGTCTGTTAAAAGTGCTGCTTCTCTCATTTTAAGATGCAAACGCATTCTGCCACCACAGCAGCACTGGTGGCTATTTTACCGACTCTGTGAGGAACTCACCCAGGGCTTGTTGTTCTTAACCAGATAAGGATTAGTGCAAATTTTGAGAAATGTCAGTGGTTTTGTGTCCATACGATGGAAGTCAAAAGGTGGCAAGTGTTGTTTGGTTACCAACATTCTTCAAAATATCTTCTTTTGTCTTCTGCAGAAGGTTTGGAATGACGTTCTTTTTGGGGTAAACTATCCCTTTAACTCATTGTGTTAACTAATATTTATATAAGTCAAGCATCGTCACAGTACCAATGAACCTGACTATCAAAGACTTGAGAACAAAGAAAAAAACAAACAAGCAAAATGGATGCTGAGCTTTAGGTTTCTGGGAACCACACAGCACGAAAAGGACACTTGCCCTGAGCTAAAATAACAGCTTACGTTCCATTAAGGGATGCTCTCTCTCAAAAAAAAGCAATAGAGAGCATTTGAAAGTGTAGTTTACAGTAGTCTATATACCATATTTACTTTTTTATTATAATCTAGAAAATATGCATACTTGCATGTGTTGACTTTAAAAGCAATAGTGCAGACGTTTGCAAGCAAACAAACAGAAAGACGGAAACAAATTTCACATCAAAGCAGCAAACTGTGTGAATTAAAAAACCGAGCGAGAAACACACTCCACTCGAAATAGATGGAAATACCAAACAACACTCGGTCACCTCCACTTGAACGCCCCGTTATGCCATTTCTAAGCTAATGAATACAGCAACAAACATATTCCAACTCTGCTACCTTTGTTACAGTGATGTGGGCCATTTATCAAACTGCAGACGTCCCCTAAGTGTAGCCCACCGGTACAAAAATGAACTCTCTCAAAAAAAAAAAAACTAGGGAATGACAGCGTCCCACCACACTACAGTGAATTTGATAAATGAAGGCGAGTGGGAAAAACTCAAACCTGTTCGTGAATTATACATGAGGAAGACAGGAATGATGAAAAGAAAGACAGGGTGTTCAAGGGATTCAAGACAAGGGATTCCAGGGTGGGCCGGGCTCGGGGAGTCCAAGTGTGACATTTCCAGGGTTTTGTTGTGGGTTAATTAGTGTGTGATCTCTCTGCGCCCACCGAGCCGTGTTTAGTTGCCTTTGAGGTTTTAAAAATGCCATCGCTGGTATACAGTCCAATTAGATTTAACCCACACCTTAAGCGTTACACAAAACCGAACTAAATGACATCTCCTGACAACCTAAAAACATTTCAAATGACAATTATTCCTTCATCTTCTCTTGGACTCCAGCTGGGCCAATTAGACGTCTAAATCCACGTTTCCGTACCGAGCATTTCACTGCGGCATATCAAAGCGAACACCTGACATCAAAACTTACGAAGGGAACGTCATTTAGAGAACAGGTTAGCGTCATAAGCAGTGGAACTCAATCAAAATTAGCCGTTAGTTTATTTAATGCTTCTATACAAATTGAAACTACAAAGTGGAATGTTTAAAGCATTTTCAATTTAAGCAAGCAATGAGTCTGCATTTACATCTGCACATTTCCGTTGCACAGTTCCGTTGGATGTGACACAATAATGCTCAGAGAATGTATTTGTTACGAATATACTGAACCATCCATTTATATTTTACCTAACCCTTGTTGATAGAGTCTAAACATCAGAAAAAAGTCAGTCTATGAACAAATTTTCTATTTTAAAAAAGGACAACATGCGTTATGGATGTGACAAAAAAAGGATACGGTTTTTGGGAGACAACAAACGTTTCTGTGAATTTCTGTGAATTAAAATGCACAAACCAAAAGCAATAATACCCAATGAATGAAGAAGGGATGCCTCTTTACAGATCATAAAATAGTTGCTTTATTTTAATTTTCACGTGTCCATTTATGAGGAATATATACCGTTATGGATGTGACAATCCTGAAAATGGCACTTTCCTGAGTATAAATCATGTACCAAAAATAAATGCTTTAAAAACTTGAAGAGACACCTCACATGGGTATTTGAACCACCAAATGTTGATGTCTCTGCTGTTACCATAGTAAAAACTGTTGGTAAATACTTTATTTTTTCATGGTAAGGTTGACATTTTCACGGAATTGCCCATTTGCAAAATGCATTGTTTTTGTGTGCTCCTCTGCAATATATCTCTAAAACGATTCCTGTCAGATGTCATACAGGTATAGACATCTAGAAGTAATGTATACAGATGTGTTAAGATCTATAGATCTTTAGCAGACATCTTATAGACATACCTGTTCTATCTGGGTATTCTATTCGATTGATTCGATTCGATTAGTCTAGATGCTCTCGACAGCTTCTACCCACAATGCAGACAAAACGTGACCTACAGACTCATTCATAAGCATATACACTAATCTAACGCATGCTAATAAAGCTTCCTTCACTCATTTTAATCCAAATAACAATGAATCCCATTAATCTTCCTTTGATTGCACATTTGACGTTCTCACTTATCACAATATGCAATAACACAATCAAAACCTTGGCTAACACCTGCTTTAGGCCACTCTCAGACCGCCCGTCTCTCACCTGGGAAGCTGTGGAATGAGGATTACAGGGCTACCAGCACTCTTTCCTGTTATTACCCAGAGTGCCCTGGGGTCATTACAAAGCAGGAATCTGCCCACCGCAAAACATGCAGGAAAGTGCCACGGGAACACAGTGCCAATTAACATCCTACGCAAGAAAACTCTGAGAGACATCTTCAGCCCAGATACAGTACCCGTATGACACAGGAACAAGAATATCAAAATGCATGCATGGAGTGATCACAAAAAGAAAAACTTCAGAGATAAGTCCATTTTCTTAACGGCCGAAACGGTGACGTATGAACAGTTGAACGGTTTGTCAGGACGCATCTTGTGAAACCGAGACGATCCTGGGTGAACAGGGCATCTGTTCGCCCAGGGCTTGCATGGGCGCGATGCTACTATAGACAACATTAGAACTGTGTATTTGAAACCTTGCACTACTGCTACCTGAAACCTGCATGCTGTTGAAAATGATGCCGGGCATCGGTGCACAGGCACGCGCACACACTTAAACTTCTCACCTGTGATGAAAGACAAGCACTCAAACAACAGCATGTGTATACGAATATGGTCATAAATGTCCACTAGAGCACACATTTAACAGCCAACGCAGCATTAAACACACTCTAAATCAATAAAAACAAACGGTGACCGACTAAATCCATCCATCATGATGCTGGAGGATGAGAACACCCCACATCCTCATAAACACACATGCAACCACAACTGCTACAAGAAGTCCAACCAGGAGTTTATAGGCTACAAACTGTATAATTCAGTCATACACCCCCCCCAAAAAAAGCTGAGCCGGGGGGATTTGTTTCTCCTCTGCCACCCCCAGGCTACCGTTTCATGCGGTTGTAAAACAATGACTGACTCGCAAGCCGTGATCCTTGTTTCTCCTCCCATTCCAACCACTTACGGTGCAGGTGCTCGGAAGCATAGTAATACACGTCTTCGTAGCCCTCATGATAATCCTCTTCCGGGCGGTATTTTTTCCCCTTGCGTCTCCTGGACCTCCGGATCTGCTTGACAAAACCCAGAAAGCGCTCCATGCTTGTTCAGCGCGTGCAGTCCCTGCGATGCGGGCGCAGACCGCTGCGCGAGAAGGTGTGTGCACAGCTTCACAAAGAGCACAGCTCAGAGATCTCAGAGAGACGGAGCGAGACAGAGGCTGAGAGAGAGAGAGAGAGAGAGAGAGAGAGGAGGGGGAGGAGGGTGGGAGCGAGTGATCGCAGTCAGCTGAAGAGAAGAGGCTGGGTCAAATATCAGTCTTGGAAAGTGGACTTGTGTCTTTTAAAGAAATCACACAAAAATTCCAGTGCTGTCAACGTGTGTTCATCCTCATGTTGCTTTTAACACATGACTGACTGAATGACTTCAGTAGAACAAAAGAAGAAATTGTAAATACTGTGAATCACTCTTTCTCCAAACAATTTAAATATTTATATGTAGTATATTTGAAAACAAAAATTGATCACAGATTACAGATCATTATAGAAAAAATGATCGAATTATTTACTGAAAGTCCTGAGTTCCACCCTACGGTAGCTCTCCTTGGCGCAGGAGTTGAGTTTGAATGATGCTCGAAATGCATGCCCGATATGCCCGAAATGCATGCCTTTTCTTTTTTAGTCTGTTTCTGTTCTCTGTAATTGCACACAAAAGAACGTCCACCAAAGAACGTATCCAAAACATCAGATTTGGCTGTGGGAGTTGGGTGAACTGTTTCTTTAAGAGAACCGCATGCGTATGCATGGACTCTCAGCTGAATGGATATGTGTGAATGTGAGTGTGCACTTGCAGGTACAAGAGCGTGTGCCGTCAAGAATCCGGTAAGAAAGCGGG